>NW_027555625.1:376579325-376616825 GCF_003287225.1 Phascolarctos cinereus
AGCATTGTCCTAGGGAAATATGGCAAAAAAACCCCCTGAACATGATGTAATTCTGGATGGGTCAAAAGAAGGACTGTTGTATTGCAATATTTTCGCTGACCTATAGTCATAAAGTATAATCCAAATGGAAGAGATATAGTTAACTTCAAAATAAAGTCTGAGAGGAAAATTCTACAGGATTGTTTAATAAAATCATAGCATTAGATCCAAAAGGAATTCCCTCATTTTTAGAAGGAAAGTGAGGCCCAGGAAAGGAAGAGAATTTTCCAAGGTCATACTATTATATTAATGTCAGAGCAGAGCAAGAACCTAGATTTTCTAACTCCTAATGCATCGGCTTAAAAGGGAGAAAAAAGCTATACCATACTCTCTTGAAATCTATGCCCCTTTGATAATGTGTAGGCAAAAAGAAAATAGCTGGGTTTAATGGTATATTCTAGTAGTCCTTGTTTCTGAGGATACTGGGATTGATGGATTGTTTGAGTTTGGGAGCTCTGATTGGGAGCCAATTAGATTTCTACATTAAGTTTAATATGGTGAGTCTCTCATCCCCAAGGGCTACCAGGAGGCCTAAGCTGGCCCATCTTAGAAAACAAAGAAGCTTAGAGCTTCCATACCAATCAATATTGGGGCCAGTAACATGAGTGGCTGTTGCACTACCAGCCTGGGAGATCAAAGTGAAAAAAAGAGAGAAAGAAAAAAAGGCAAGGAGAGAAGAGAGAGAGAGAAGAGAGAGAGAGAGAGAGAGAGAGAGAGAGAGAGAGAGAGAGAGAGAGAGAGAGAGAGAGAGAGAGAGAGAGAAGCAGTGTGCTATAATGAAAAGAGTTCTAGGCTTGGAGTTAGATTGGTGTAAAACAATTTGGTACTAAGAATCACTGATTTAAAGTTAGAAAGGACCTTTAAGGTCATCTAACCCAATCTGTTCATTTTTATAGATGAGGAAAACAGAAGTCCAGAGAGAAGTGACTGGGGTCCAAGACCACATGGTGGCTGGGCCAGGACATGTATCCAGGCCGTCTGATTCCAAACCTAGAGCTATTACTGTGAATGGGGCAAGTAGTGATAGAGCAATGATGCTACCTAGTTAAGGGCCAGAATTCAGACCAGGAGGGCAGTTACCAGATGATACTAAGTACCATATCACTTTGATAGTATCAAAAATTTACAGGCTTCTAAACATAGCTGTGGAAACAATAGGACATAGCCTAAAACTCAGGCTATTCATACCCCTCCCCCTCCTCCCAGGATTGAGCAGAGGCCAACACTAACATAAAGTTCAAGGGCAAGAATAAACTAGAAAAATGAGCAAACAGTAAAAAAAAAAAAAAGAAAGAAAGAAAGAAAGAAAGAAAGAAAGAAAGAAAGAAAGAAAGAAAGAAAGAAAGAAAGAAAAAGAAAGAGAACATAACCACAAAAAGCTACTAAAATGGCACAAACTCAATAAGACAATGACTTGAAAACACTTACAAGCCAAACCTCAAATAAAAATACAGACTGGACACAAGACCAGCAAGAATTCCTAAATAAGCTAAAGAAAGACTTAAAAAAAGAGCAAAAAGAAATTTTAAAAATCAAATAAGTGCAGTAGAGAAAAATTGGGGAAAGAAATAAGAGAAATGCAAGAATATTGTGAAAAGAGAATTAACATCTTGTTAAAATAAGTATCAAAATATGGAAGAAAACAACCCCTTAAAATGATAAAAGAAGTACAAAAGTTCACTGAATAAAATAAATCCTTAAAAATTAGAATTGTTCAAGTGGAATTTAATGATACCATGAGACATTGAGAAATGAAAACAAATTCAAAAGACTGAAAAAAGAAGAAAAGGTGATTTATTTCATAAAAATAAACTGGCCTAGAAAATAGATTGAGGGGATATGATTTAAGAATTATTGGAGTACATGAAAGCTATGATTAAAAAAAAGCCTAGACATCATATTTCAATAAATTTTAAAGGAAAACTGCCTAAATATCTTAAAATCAGAAGCAACAGTAGAAATTGAAAGACTCCACTCAGTCACCTGTAAGAGATCACCAAAAGTAAAACTTCCAGGAACATTGTAGCCAAATTACAGAATCTCCAGGTCAAGAAGAACATACAAGTAGCTAGAAAGAAATAATTCAAACACTGTGAAATCACAGTTAAGATCTCACGGGATTTAGCAATTACCACTATAAAAGAGTGAAGGGCTTAGAATATGATATTCCAGAAGACAAAGTAATTAGCATTACAACCAAGAATAACCAACCCAGACAAATGGTATAATCCTAAAGGTGAAAAATAGATATTAAATGAAATATAGGACTTGCAACATTCCTGATGAAAATACCAGAGCTGAATAGAAAATTTGACATTCAAACATGACTCAAGAGAAGCATTAAAAAGTAAGCAAGGGGAGAAATCATAAGGGATTTTGTAAAGTTAAACTGTTTATATTCTTATATATTGAACCCCTAAGAACCTCATCATTGTTAGAGCAGTTAGAAGAAGTTTACCTAGACAGAGAGTATGGATGTGAATCTATTATGTTGGGATGATCTTAAATGAAGAATGGAAGGGAAATGAACTGGGAGAAGGGGAAAAGGAGATGAAGACTGGGGAAAACAAATCTTCCATATAAGAGGCTCATAAGGAAACTTTTTTTTTTAATAATGGAGGGGGAAATTGTAAGGGGAGTGAGCAATGATTGAAGTTTATTCTCATCTGAGCTGGTTCAAAGAGGAAAGAATACACACACGCAGACACACACACACACAATTGGGGGTATAGAAATTCATTCTAACCAATGGGGATGTGGTACAGCAAAGGGCTGATAGAAAAGGGGACACTGATAAGAAGGAGAGCAGATTAAGGGAGGTAGTGATAAGAAGCAAAATGGACTTTGAGGAAGGGACAGTTTAAAACAAAAGGATAAATAAAAGGGAATATGAGAGAGAGAAACACATAGTGATCATAACTGAGAATGTGAATAAGATGAACCCGTCCATAAAATGGAAACGGATAGCAAAATGGATTAGAAACCAGAACCTTACAATATGTTGCTTAAAAGACACATACTTGATGGAGAAAGATATATACAGAGTTAAAATAAGGACTTGAATCTATTATGTTTTACCTGAAGCCTCCCCCCCCCCCCAAAAGGGAGGGATGGCAATCGTGATCTCAGACAAAGCGAAAGCAAAAATAGATCTAAATAAAAGAGTTAATTAGAGAAACTATATTTTGCTAAAAGGTACCATAAACAATGAAGCAATATCAATATTGAATATATATGCACCAAATGGCAAAACATCCAAATTCCTGAAAGAAAAGTTAAGTGAATTACTGTAGGGAATAGATAGTAAAACTATACTAGCAGGGAACTTTAATTTACCCCTCTTACAACTAGACAAATCTAATAGCAAAATAAATAAGAAAGTAGTTAAGGAGATGATTAGGGTTTTAGAAACATTAGATATCATAGCACTCGAGAATATTAATTGAGGATATGGAGAAGTATATCTATTTCTCAGCTGTATATAGCACCTTCAGAAAAACTGACTATGTATTATGGAATAAAACTTCACAAAGGTAGAAAAGGAGGTATATTAAATTCATAAAACCTCACAAAGGCAGAAAAGCAGAAATATTATATGCACCTCTTTTGTATGGTAATGCAGTAAAAGTTTCATTCAATAAAAGGTCTTTGGAAGCATTGCTTAATAATTAATTGGAAACTAAATAATTAAATTCTAAACAATAAGTGGCTGAAGGAATAAATCATAGAAACAATTTCATTAAAGATAATGACAAGACAGCAAAATTTGTGGGATACAGTTCTTATGAGAAAATTCATATCAATAGAAGAAAGAAAAAAAAGATCTATGGATAGGCATGAAACTCAAAAAAGAACATACTGAAAGTCCCTAATTAAGCAACAAAATAGAAATCCCAAAAATTAAAAGAGAAATTAATAAAAATGAAAGTTTAAAAAGGTGAACTAATAAATACAACTAGGAGCTGGCTTTATAAAAAAAAAACAATAAGATAAACCATTAGCTAATTTGACTTAACAAAAGAAAAAAGAAAACCAAATTACTAGTATCAAAAACGAAAGGGATAAATACATGACAAATGTTGACAACATTAATGCAATCATTAGGAGCTGTTTTGCCTAACTATATGCCAATAAAACTGACAATGTAAATACAATGGATTATTATTTACAAAAATACAAATTTCCTAGATAAATAGAAGAGGAAATAAAATACTTAAATAACCTCATCTTAAAAAACGAAATTGCATACTTCTTAGATGAGTTTCACTTCATACCCCAGCACTGCCCTGCCAAATCCGCAGGGCCAGATGGTTTCAGAAGTGAATTCTACCAAACATTTAAAGAGTACATAAGTCCAATATGATATAAACTGGCCAAAAAAAATATGTAAAGAAGGAGTCCGACCAAATTCCTTTCATGACACAAATATGGTTTTGATACTTATATCAGGGAGAGCAAAAACAGAAAAAGAAAACTATAGATTGATTTCCCTTAAAGGATACTAATGTAAAAACTTTAAAAAAAATACTAGCAAACATTACAATAAAAAATAAATAAAACAAATTTTAAAATTACAGCAATATATTACAAAGATCATGCCAGGTAGGATTTATACAAGGAATAGAAGGTTGATTCAATATTAGGAAAACAGCATAATTGACCATGGCAATAACAAAAACAAACAAACAAAATCCCCTCAAACAACAAAATTATCTCAATAGATGCAGAAAAAGCTTTTTGACAAAATACGGCTCATCCTTATGAAAGACGCTAGAAAACAGAGGAATAAATAGCACTTTTCTGAAAATGATAAGTAGTGTTTAACTACAACCAAGAATGAACATTATTTGCAATGAGAACAAACTGGAAGTCTTTTTGAAAAGATCAGGGTTGAAGCAAGGATGTCTATTGTCATTATTGTTCAGTATTATACTAGAAATGTTAGCCATAGCAATAACACAAGAAAAAAAAAACCTGAAGGAATAAAAATAAGTAATGAGGAAATAAAAGTTTTTGCAAATGACATGACAACATAGTTAGGGAACTCTAGAGAGTCAACCAAAAAAACAACAACTAGTTGAAAGAATGAATAACTTTAGCAAAATTGCAGGACATAAAATAAACCCACACTAATCACCAGAATTTCTCTATATTACCAACAAAATCCAACAGAAAGGGATAGAAAGATAAATTTCATTTAAAATAACTGCAGATAGTATAAAATACTTGATAGTCCGCCTGCTAAGACAGACATGGGAATTATATTAACATAAATACGAAACATTCCACAAAAATAAAGATAGACCTAAGTGATTAAAGAAATATTAATTCTTGGGGGCAGCTACGTGGTGCAGTGGATAGAACACTGACTCTGGAGTCAGGAGGACCTGAGTTCAAATCTGGCCTCAGACACGTAACACTTACTAGCCGTGTGATCCTGGGCAAATCACTTAACCCCATTGCCTAGACAAAAAGAAAATATTAAAAAATATAAAATAAGAATTTTATAGGAGCAGCTAGGTGACACAGTGGATAGAGCTCTGGCCTTGGAGTCAGGAGGACCTGAGTTCAAATCTGGCCTCAGACACTTGACACTTACTTGACACATAGTAGCTGTGTGACCCTGGGCAAGTCACTTAACCCTGATTGCCTCACCAAAAAATAATAATAATAATAATAATTATTATTATTATTCATGTGTAGATTGAGCCAAAATAATACAAATGACAACACTACCTAAATTCATTGACCTATTCAGTGCCATACCAATTAAACTAGCAAAGAATGACTTTATAAAGTTAGAAAAATAATAAAATTAATCTGGAGGTATACAAGGTCAAGAATATCAAGAAATCAGTAAACAATATGAAGGAAGGGGATCCAGCAGGACTATCAAGCTATATTACAAAGCTGTAATCATTAAAACAATTTGGTCCTGGGTAAGAAATAGAGGAATTAGTCAATAGAACAGATTAGGTACACAATATATAGAAGCGAATGATCACAGTAGCCTGTTGTTTAAAAAACCCAAAGATCCTAGCTGTTGGGGCATTTTTGACAAAAATGGATGGAAAAACTAGAAAACAGTATGGCAGAAAGTATACATAGTCCAACATATCACACCATATCCCGAAATAAGCTCAAAAGGGATACATGATTTAGATAGAAACAGTGATATAAGCAAATTACAAGATCATGGAGACATTATCTATCAGATCTCTTGGTAGGGGAAGAATGAACAAGCAAGAGATGAGAGGTTCATAAGAGAAAAAATGGATAATTTTGATAATATAACATTTAAAACTTTTTATGCAAACAAAAGCAATGCATCTAAAATTGGAAAAAAAGTTGGAAGCTAGGAAAAACACATTTGTAGCAAGTTTCTCTGATAAAAGTCTCATTTCTTAAATATTTACAGAATTGAGCCAAATTTTTGAAGAGGCGATTCTCAAATTGATAAATAATCAAAGGACATAAATGGGCAGTCTTCAGAGGAAGAAATCAAATTCATCAATAGTTATATGAAAAAAAAATGCTCTAAACCACTAATGATTAAAGAAATTCAAATTAAAACAACTCTGAGGTACCACCCCACACCTATCAAATTGGCTAATATTACAGAAAAGGAACATAGCAAATGCTGGAAGAGATATGTCAAAAGTAGTACACTAATGCACTGTTGGTGGAACTGCAAACTAATCTAACTGTTCTGGAGAACAGTTTGGAACTATGCTCAAAGAGCTATAAAACTATGCATATTCTTTGACCTAGCAATACCACTACTAGGTCTACCTCCCCAAGGAGATGGAAGAAAAAGGAAAGGAACCTATACGTACAGAAATATTTAGAGTATTTCTTTTTGTGGTAGCAGAGGATTGGAAATTGTTGGGGGGGGAGGGGAAGGGATACCCATTAGTTGGAGAATGACTAAAGAATTTATGGTATATAAAGGTGAAGGAATACTATTGTACTATAAGAAATAGTGAAGGGGGTGGTTTCAGAAAAACCTGGGAAGTCTTATATAAACGAGTGCAAAGTGAAGTGAGCAGAACCAGAAGAACAATCTACACAGTAACAGCTATATTGTAAGAAAAGTCAATTGTAAAAGACTCAATTACTCTGATCAATACAGTGATCCACCACAACTCTAAAGGACTCATGATATAAAATCTTATTCACTTCCAGATAGAAAATGGATGGACTCAGAGTACAGACTAAAGTCATTTGTTTCTTTCTTTATTTTTCCTCCACCAAAACATAGCTAATGAAGAAATATATTTTGCACGTATAATGAATATTTTTTGTCTTCTCAATGGATTAGGAAAGGGGTGGACAGAGGAAGAAAATATGGAACTGAAAATGAAAATAAAAATTTTAAAAGGATATACATTGCTAGGAGTCTATGAACTTTTGAGATGGCTTTCTGAGGTGAGACTGTCCTCTATATGAGGCCTGCACAATCTGCAATCCAGATTACAGCGCGCAGGCATGCCAAAGGATTTCTTTGGATATCCTTCTCTACATTTTTCTCAGGCTGCCTGAAAGCCTTTGGTAGACCACAGATTGTGCATACATACTCTAAAAGTCATTTTTTATGGATGTCGCAGGTTCTACTGAGCTTGAACATTTCCCCGAAGTACATGCGCTTTCTAACCCTCTTTAAAAACCTCTCAGCCGCTCTCACCAAGACTACTTTCTATTCAGTGGGATCCAGCCAGACTATCATCCATTGTTTATTAATTTATTTTGATTTATCAACAATCACTCCCACGTGCTTATGAGCTGAAAATTTTTCTCCCCCTTCCTCCCTCCCCCTCCCCAAGATTGCTCACAATCTGATATAGGCTATACATTTACATTCCTATTAAATATATTTTCACACGAGTGATGTTGTAAGTAAAAATTAAAACCAATAGGAAGAACCATCAGAAAGAGGAAACAAAACTGAACAGAAGAGAAAAAAAATAGCAATTCAACTTCCACAGTTCTTTCTTTGGGTGTGGATAGCATTTTCCATCCCGAGGCCTGTGGAGATGTCTTAGATCCTTATACTGCTGGGGAGGTTTAAGTTTATCAATATTAGTCATCACACAACGTGGCTGTTATTGTGTACAAAGTCCTCTTGGTTCTGCTCACTTCACTCAGCATCAGATCATACACGTCTTTCCAGGTTTTTCTGAAGTCTGCCTGTTCATCATTTCTTACAGCGCAATAGTATTCCATTACATTCATATACCACAGCTTGCTCAGCCATTTCCCCAATGGATGGGCATCCTCTCAATTTCCAATTCTTTGCCACCACGAAAAGAGCTGCTATGAGTATTTTTGTATATATTATCCATTGTTTGAAGACTTTATGATAGGCCACATTTATGGAACAGTTAAAAATTTCAACAAGAAACCAGATTATGTAATATGGCTGCTACACCACAATGGATTTTGTCTGCCCTAGCTAGAAGGATGAGTCCCTTTAAAGCCTCAAGAGTCAAAGAATGTAGTAGATTCTCAAATATGATGAACCCCAGCTCCACATGGGCTGCTTCCATTTGGAGATCTCTAGTGCATTTTCACAGGGAGACTTTTGTGAAAGCCACACTCAGCAAGTATCCCTGAGCTATTGCTTGCTGTTCTTTTAAAAATATTTTAAGTTAGCCTAAGCCTCTACTTTCCAGTCAGCAACCTGGCTTTTTTTTTTTTTGCACTTCATAGTTTTTTAATTTTTTTTCCAATTACACATAAAGGTAGTTTTCAATATTCATTTTATAAGATTTTGAGTTCCAAATTTTTCTTCCTCTCTTTCTTCCCTCCCCTCTTCCCAATACAGCAAATAATCAGATATAGATGATACATGTACAATCATATTAAACGTATTTCCACAGTAGTCATGCTATGAAAGAAGAATCAGAACAAAAGGGAAAAAACACAAGAAAGAAAATACAAAAAACAAAAAAAGGTGAAAATAGTAGGTTTTGATCTACATTCACATTTCATAGCTCTTTCTTTAGATATGGCTAGCATTTTCCATCATGACTCTTTTGAAATCGTCTTATTCCTGAGAAGAGCTAAGTCTATCATGGTTAATCATTACATAACGTTGCTGTTACTGCGTGCAGTGTTCTCCTGGTTCTGCTCACTTCACTCAGCATCAGTTCATGTAAGTCTTTCCATATTTTTTTGAAATCCATCTGCTCATCTTCTCTCATAGCACCATAGTATTCCATTGAATTCATATATCACGACTGTTCAGTCATTCCCCAGTTGGTGGGCATCCCCTCAATATCCGATTCTTGATCACCAAAAAAAAAGAGCTGCTTTAAATATTTTTGTATATGTACATCCTTTTCCCTTTTTTATGATCTCTTTGGGATATAGACCCAGTGGTGTTGCTGTATCACAGAGTATGGACAGTTTTGTAGCCCTTTGGGCAGACTTCCAAACTGCCCTCCAGAATGGTTGGATCAGTTCACAACTTCACCAACAATGTATTAGTGTTCCAGTTTTACCACATCTTCTCCAACATTTATTGTTTCCCTTTACTGTCATATTAGCCAATCTGATAGGTGTGAGGTGGCAGCTCAGAGTCATTTTAATTTGCATTTCTCTAGTCAATAGTGATTTAGAGCATTTTTATATGACTATAAATAGCTTTAATTTCCTCATCTGAAAACTGTTTTTTCATATCCTTTGACTGTCGGTTGAGGAATGACTTGTATTCTTATACATTTGACTCAGTTCTCTACATATTTGAGAAACGAACTCTTTATCAGAAACACTGGCTATAAAAATTGTTTCCCAGCTTTCTGCTCTCCTTCTAATCTTGGGTGCATTGGTTTTGTTTGTGCAAAAACTTTTTAATTTAATGTAATCAAAATTATCCATTACTAACCTAACTCTAAAGGAATCCAGTTCTTAAGGATATTCTTTGGTATAGTTTAGGCTGCTTCTATGTGGATCTCTTCAGGATAATTTACAATCCATCTAAAGAAAAGTGAGAGACACTGGATTGAGAGCCAGAAGACACAGGTCCAAGTTTTGACTCTTCCACCTACCATCTAGGTCAATTTAGGTGAATTATTTCACTTCTTTGGTCTCTGGTTTTCATACAGTTATGTAAGGAGGGAGTATATCACAGGAGAGAGGGAACTTTCAGTTGTTGATTTTTCAGTTTGACTCAATTCAATAAATATTTACAGAGTGCCTGCTATGACCTTTCCAGTATTATTATATATTATTTTCCTCTGCTCACTTTATATTCTAGCCAAACTAGCCTACTTACTGTATTCAGAATTGGCAAATCATCTCTTGTCTCCAGGTCTTTGCATAAACCAGTACTCGTGTCTTTTTTTTTTTATCGATTTTTTAAAAATTTAATATTTTATTTTTCTTAAGTTACATATAAAAAACAATTTTAACATCTGTTTTTAAAACTTTGAACTCCAAATTCTCTTCCATCCTCCATCCCCACCCCCCCAATTGAGAAAGCAAGCAATTCTATATAGGTTATACATGTGTAGTCATGCAAAACACATTTCCATATTAGTCATGTTGTGAAAGAAAACATAGATTAAAAAAAGCCCTCAAGAAAAATAAAATTTAAAAAATCCTATAATCTGTATTCACACACCATAAGTTCTTTCTCTGGGAATGGATAGTATTTTTCATCATAAGTCATTCAGAGTTGTCTTGGATCATTGTACTGCTGACAACAGCTAAGTCATTCACAGTTGATCAGTCTACAATATTGCTGTTACTTTGTACATAGCACATTTCACTTAACATCAGCCCATGCAAATTTTTCCAGATTTTTTCTGAAAGCATCCTGCTCATTATTTATTGTAGCACAATAGTATTCCAACATAGTCACATACCACAATTTGTTCAGCCATTCCCCAGTTGATAGACATCTCCTCAATTTCCAATTCTTCGCCACCAGAAAAGAGCTGCTATAACTATTTTTGTACATATCAGTCCTTTTCCTTTTCAAAAATCCCTTTTGGGATATTGATCTAGATCAAAGGGTATGCATGGTTTTATAGCCCTTTGGGCACGGTTTCAAATTGCTCTCAAGAATTTTTTAATCAGTTCACAACTCCACCAACAGTGCATTAATGTCCCACTTTTCCCACATCCCCTCCAAAATTTGTCATTTTTGTTTTCTTTCCTACCTATTAGCCAGTCTAATAGATATGAGGTAGCAACTCAGGATGGTTTTAATTTGTATTTCTTCCATCAATAGTAAGTTAGAGTGTTTTTTTCATGTGGTTATAGATAGCTTTGATTGCTTCTTTTGAAAATTGTTCATTTTTTTTGTCATTTATCAATTGAGAAATGGCTCTTACTTTTATAAATTTGACTCAGTTCTCTATATATTTGAGAAATGAGACTTTTATCACAGAAATTTTCTTCAAATTTTCTTCACAGCTTAACTGTAATTTCATCCACCCTATGCCCTTTTATTCTATTCACTCTTTCTTTCACCCCATCCCTCCTCAAAAATATTTTGCTTCTGACTATCCCCTCCACCAACTTACTCTGCTTTCTATCACTCCCCCCTCCTCCTTCTCTTATCTCATTCTCCTCCTACTTTCCTGTAGGGTAAAATAGATTTCTATACCCAATCAAGGGTGTATTTATTCTCACTTTGAACCAATTCTGATACGAGTAAGATTCACTTACTACCCCTTCTTATCCTCCACTGTAAAAGCTTTTTCTTGCCTCTTTTATGCGAGATAATTGACTTCCTTCTACCTCTCCCTTTCCCTTTCTCCAAGTATATTCCTCTCTCACCCTTTAATTTTATTTTTTTACCTATCATCCCTTGATATTCAACTCACACCTGTACCCTCTGTTTATATATACTCCTTTTAATTGCCTTAATGATGAGAAAGTTCTTATAAGTTACAAATCTCATCTTCCCACATAGGAATGTAAACAGTCTAACCTTAATTAGTCTCTTATCATTTCCCTTTGCTGTTTACCTTTTTATGCTTCTCTTAAGTCTTGTATTTGAAAGTCAAATTTTCTATTCAGTGCTAGTCTTTTCAAAAGAAATGCTTGAAAGGGGCAGCTAGTGGATAGAGCACTGGCCTTGAAGTCAGGAGGATCTGAGTTCAAATCTGACCTCAGACCAAATACTTGACACTTACTAGCTGTGTGACCCTGGGCAAGTCACTTAATCCCAATTGCCTCAAAAAAAATGCTTGAAAGTCCTCTATCTCATTGAATGTCCATTTCCACCCCTCACCCCCTAAAGGATTATGCTCAGTTTTGCTGGGCAGGTGGTTCTTGGTTGTAATCTTAGCTCCTTTGCCCTCTGTAATATCATTTTCCAAGCCCTCTGACCCTTTAATGTAGAAGCTGCTAAATCTTATGTCATCCTGTCTATGGCTCCATGATATTTGAATTGTTTCTTTCTGGCTGCTTGCAATATTTTCTCTTTGACCTGGGAGCTATGGAATTTGGCTACAATATTCCTGGGGGTTTTCTTTTGGGGATCTCTTTTAGGAGGCGATTGGTCGATTCTTTCAATTTCTATTTTACCCTGAGTTCTAGAATATCAGGCCAGTTTTTCTTGATAATTTCTGGAAAGATGATGTCTAACCTCTTTTTATTGATCATGACTTTCAGTAGTCTAAAAATTTTTAAATTCTCTCTCCTGGATCTAAGCTGTTTTTCCAATGAAATATTTTATACTGTCTTCTATTTTTTTCATGCTTTGATTTTGTTTTATTGCTTCTTGATTTCTTATAAAGCCGTTAGCTTCCATTTGCTCAATTCTAATTTTCAAGAAATTATTTTCTTCCGTGAGCTTTTGTATCTCCTTTTCCATTTGGCCAATTATACTTTTTAAACAATTTTTTTTCTTTAATGAATTTTTGTGCCTCTTTTTCAGTTTGACCAATTCTGCTTTTCAAGGCATTCTTCTCTTCATTGGCTTTCATAGCTTGTTTACCATTTTGCCTAGTCTATTTTTAAGGTGTTTTCTTCAGTATTTTTTTATGCTTCTTTTCCACGTTGTTGATTTGTTTTTCATGATTTTCTTGTATTACTTTCATTTCGCTTCCCAATTTTTCCTCTACCTCTCTTACTTGATTTTCAAAATCTCTTTTTGAGCCCTTCTATAGCCTGAGACCAATTCATATTTTTCTTGGATGCTTTGGATGTAGGAACTTTGATTTTGTTGTCTTCTATTGAGTGCATTTTGATTTTCTTTGTCACATAGCAACTTTCTATAATCAGAATTTTTTTTTCTGTTGTTTGCTCATTTTCCCATCTAACTATTTGTTAAAGTAGGGCTCCGCTTTTAAGGTAAAGGACCCACTGTCCTAAGCTTCAGGGGTTTTGTGTAGCTGTTTTCAGAGATACTTCTAGGGGCCTGTAAGTTTTCAGTTCTTCCAAGGTGGTATGATCTAAGGAGAGGTGTTGTTTACTACTATTGTGCCCTGTGCTCTGGTCTGTGAGTGACCACAAACACTCTTCTCTGCTCTGGGATTATGATGAGGGTCCTCATTTCACTGCAGCTGTGAGCTCTATTGTGTTAGTGCTTTTTCTCTCCCTGGGACTAACACCCAGGACTGGGACTTGAATGCAAATACGGGCAAAGCAACAGAGTCCTACCTCAGTGCTATCAAAAAGACACTTGTAGTCTTCTTTTGACCAGTTGTTTGACCCCCTTACCATCTGAAGGCTGAGAGCTCTTGAAAGAGCTGTTGCTGCTTCTGATTTAGTAGCTCTCAAGTCCTGCTCCTGGTTTGTTGTGGCCAGGACTGTGCTAGTGCAGCCCGTGCTAGACTCTACTTCACTCTTATCCAAGTGCGACCAACCTTTCCTGATGACCTTCTAAGTTGTCTTTGACCGGGAAAATTATTCCCCTGCCCCCATCCTTTTATGGGTTCTGCTGCTCCAGGAATTGTTTATGGCATTATTTAAAGATCTTTGGAGGGGTTTTGGGGAGAGTTCAGGTGAGTCATTGCCTTTTCTCTGTCATCTTGGCTATGCCTTTCTGGCACTCATGTCTTATGACAAGAATGCTTTCCTTTCTAATGTGGACCTTTGAGAATCCCTAGTTTCTTCCAAGATGCTCAACTCCAGTGGTACATCCTCCAGGAGCACCCACTCCCCTTTTATGTCTCCACATTTACTAATACCCTCCCCTAGCCAATTACTTATAGGCCTTTGGTTATATCTTCAGGGAACAGTAATTTTTACCTTTTGACTTATGAGATGAAGAAGAAAGCAGAGAAGCGGGAACCAGGGAGGCCTGAATGCAATACCTGCTGTCAGAAAGAGTGGTTGTCCTTGACCACAAAGACTCCAGGCCGGCAAGGTACTGATGAACACACAAAGGACAGATTTAGGCCAGAACCTGTGTTGCTAAAATCCATTTGGGTCAGAGGCCTAGGACATCTGACTGGATTCTCCCGTCCTCTTTCTCTTCCTTTGCTGAGAAGATGAATGCCCTCACTTTTTATGTGGAGCTTCCTTTGGAGTGTCAATGACATTTACTCATATCTATAAGTTTACTTTGTTTTCTCAAGCAGACAAACGTGACAAAGCCAAAGATCAACAGAATGTGTATGCTCAGCAACTGCATAAGCTCTTGCTTGATTGCAGCCCTAAGGAAAAACAATTGGGAACAGCCAGGGAGGGGAGAGAGAGTAAAAACTTCTGCATCTGGCAGAGGAAACTTTCTGGCTCTGTCTGGGATTTGTTGTCAAAAGGGAGTTATTGATCTATTTTTAACAATTTCTGAGAGCAGAGAGTATAATTTCACTGGGGTTCTCTGGGCATTAAATAAGTCATTAAAGTGGCTGGTATCCAATTAGGCAACTGCCATTACCCACAGAGGCACAGAAACCACTCCCAAAGAAGGGAGACGGTAAGGGAGTGTCTAAAGAAAAAAAAAAATCAAACCTCAAGGGAGGAATAGTTAGGCTCACAAAAAAAGTGTGTGCACATGGGATTGGAGTGATTGGTAAGAGCCCTGACTATCCACTCACCAGCAAGAAGCAAGCTGTAACTTTTGCATTGATTTTTCATTTATTTATCTGTGTACCTGTTGCTTCCCATGATAGAACGTAAGCTTCTTGAGGGCGGGAATGGTTTTACTTTTGCCTTTTGTATCCCCAGCACTGATACTATGTCTGGTATATATTGTTGTCCAGCCATTCTGCCATGCCTGACTTTTTTTGACCCCATGGACCATAGCATGTCAATCTTTCCATGGGGTTTTCTTGGCAAAGATATTGTAATGGTTTACCATTGTCTTCTCCAGTGGATTAAGACAAACAGAGCTTAAATGACTTGCCCAGGGTAACACAGCTAGCGGCTGGATTTAAACTGAGGTCTTCCTGACTCCAGGCCCATTGCTCTAGCCACTGAGCCACCTAGCTGCCTTGTCTTAGATGGTTCTTAATAAATAAACTGCACTAAATTGGATTGAAGATCTGAATGCCTCATCTATGTGCACTATACTGAGAGATATAAGCAGTGTACAGGGCATAACCTCTGCTTTCCAGCAGTTCACAAGCCAATCCAGGAAATCAGGAAGTCAAGTATCAATTCAAAGTCCTATTAACATGCTAAATGAGCTATACAATTCTCAGAAACTTGCATGCTACAACATGGAGGAGCTACGAGGAGAAAGTTAGTTGAGTGGAGCTTCCTGATACCAAAATCAAAAGAGAAAAGCACCTATGCTAACAAAATCAGATATTGGATTTATGATGTATCAAAGATACCAGCATTTTTGGTGGCAATGTAATACTGAAAGGGAAGCAAATTTTACCAATGTACAAAAATGGGAAAGGAGGATCCTAGCCAAAATAACTCATTTATGCATTCATAAATTCTAAAGAATGATAAAGTTTTATGTTGATTGCTTGAAAATATACAATGGGCTATCTTTGAAAACTATACTAATTTTTAGGCTCAATCACTCAATAATTTCTCTGAAATCAATAAAAGTTTCTGTGTCATTTAATTGTAGGCTTGAGGCTTTAATGGACCATCAACTTATAAATTACTGCACTTTAAAAAAAGGAAGAGAGGAAAAGGAAAGAAAAAGAAAAACATGATACTGGTTATGACTGCTCTAGATATTTCTTCAATACAAAAGACTCATATTATGGCATCCTTCATTTAACACTGCCATTTTTAGAGTCTTGTGTAAAAGATATTATATGTGGGATCATTAGGAAATTGCCTTATGGCCTTCCACATTCAAGGTTTGGTACATTTATTTCGCTCCAGTTTGCCTTTCTCTAAAATATGACTGACTTTTCTCTCTCCTGTTTTCTCTTTGGAGGGGGGAAGTGATGATGGCTTTACTGGGGATATTACTTTACTGGGTGGTTCTTTTCGAGACATATAGAATGATTTGAAGGCTGCATATACATTTTTCAAAAATTTTCCAGCCTTAGACTCATCCCCCTAGTTTGGCAATGAAAATACCTAGGATTCCATTCTTAGCTTTTGGCACTAACTTATCTGACAAGTTCCTTAAGTCAAATTCCTTAACTCTATCATGTCTCAGTAAAAACAACTCACTAGCAGGTGAGATGTCCTGTGGTGTTCACCTAAAGGTTCCTACCTAGGTCAACACTATGTCCAGGAAGATAAAAAGCACTATGTAATAAATTTTGATGATGATGGCAATATAAGGCTAGAAAATTCAGATGAAGAGCACCAGAACCATACCAGGCTAGAATTTAATAGAACTTTTTTTTAGTATTCCTAAGGGGAGGAGGAGAAGAAAGGTCAAAAGTAATCAGTCTTGGTGTTCAGGCCTTCTCCCCAGATGACCCCAATTACCTGGGCTGAGGCAATACGCAGTGAGTAGGGTGGCTTCTAGACACAGAACTGTATAATGGCTCTGTGCCCTGGTTAGAGGCCCAGAGCACCTCAGGGCTCAAACTTATACAGGATTTTAGAAAATGAGCCAGTTAGCACCAATAGGAGATAGCTGGTTATCTATAGGATAAGATAAGTGGTAGTACAGTTGGGAACAGCGAAATGAGGGTATTTTCTAAGTTGCCTATTAAGGCATAAGGAATGATGGACAAAGACATGGGAAACTCAATTCTAACTGTAACAATAAAGCAAGAGGTTGGATAGGGTGAGTAGAGTAATGCCTAGTGTGTGAGTTTGTCTTGGCATACGTATATCTTAGGGAGCTGGTGTCATACCAGCCAAACCAGTTTTTACTGGTTTACAGTCAATTGTTCACCTTGAAAGTTATCTGTGATACTTGTTCCATTCCAATGGCTTGCCCCCTCTTCGTTCAACCTGATCTAAACAGAAGTCCCCTTTACAATGTTCCTGAAACACGAAGACCTACTTGAAGATCTGCTGTGATGGAGTACTCACTTATAAGGAAACTAATATTATCTTAGGACAGTGCTAATTGTTGTTGGCTATTTCTTGTTGGCTCTAATTCTGTCCTCTGCATCTAAGCAAAAGGGCTGTCTTAGTAATGACAACAACAACAACAATAATAATAGTAATCATAACAACAATAGTAATATTAATGATTGCATTTATCAGCTCTTGCAGAGTTGCAAAAGATTTCATATATAGTATTCTCTTCTCATAGAAATCCTATTGAGGAGGGTGGCTCAGGGAGGACTACAAATGAGTAAACTGAGGCATAAAATGACTTGTCCAGGGTCACATATCAAGTAAATGTCCAAGGTGGGATCTGAATCCAGATCTTCCTGACTCCAACTCCATCACTAGATTTTGATGTCATTTCTTTCTCATGATAACCTTTCAAATATATTTAAAAGTAGCGCCTCCCTAAAAGCCTCTCTGCCTTAGGCTAAATATTCCTAGTTTTTCCAATGAAACCTTCCATGGCATGGCTTGAATTTCTCTGCCATCTTGGTGTAATGTGTATGATAATATATGTGAAAATGCTTTGTAATTATAAGTACTATATAAGTGTAAGGTATTGTTGCAGCATAGAGAATTAAATAGAATTGAGCAGTGTGAGCCATGAGAGACTTCCTCTGGGACATAGGATTTTAATAGGCTTTATAAGGAAAGGATTTTGACTAACAGAAAGGAGACAATTTCCAAGGAGATGCTACTAAGTGTAAAAATTCCTGAAGTATTAGAATCCTGATTTAATTTGCTGAGGTGCAATCAGTCAATAAGCATTTATTAAGCACCTACCATGTGCCAAGCCCTTTGCTATGCGCTGGGGATGCAAAGAAAGCCCCCCTCACCCCAGAGAAAGTCCTTGTCTTCAATGAGCTCACATTCTAGTGGGAGACATCATGGAATAAACTAGATACATCCACTTACAGAGTAGATGGCAGTTCATTTCAGAGGCAAAACCTCTAGTAGAAAGGGGTACTGAGAAAGGCCACCTGCAGAAGGTAAAATTTGAGCTGAAACTTGAAAGAAGCCAAGGAAACTCACAAGTGGAAATGAAGAGGGAGGAAAACCTCAGTAAGTACATACTACACAAGCAAGTCCAGGATCTGAGCGCTAAAGGACATGCAATGTACGTTGTTGTTATTGAGTCACTTCAGGCATGTCCAACTCTTTATGACCCCGTTTGGGGTTTTCTTGGCAAAAATAATGGCATGGTTTGCCATATCCTTTTCTAGCTCATTTTCTAGATGAGGAAACTGGGGCAAATAGGGTTAAGTGGGTTAAGACTTTCCCAGGGTCACACAGCAAGTAAATGTCTGAGGCCAGATTTAAACTCATGAAGAGGAGTCTTCCTGAATTCAGGACTTGCACTCTAACCACTGTGCAACCTAGCCACGTGTAATGTATGTAGCACTATAAAACTTCCAAAGTACTTTAAAAGCATTTTCATATTTTAAAAAAAACAATTTGATGACATAGGCACAGATATTATTATTGTCCCTATTTTACTGATGAGACTTGTCTAGCTTCTAACCCCAAGTCTAGCTTATTGCATACTATATTTTACTGCCCCTCTCCTTAGCTTTCCTAGAGTACTAGAAGTACTAAGTACGAAGTAGTAAGAAGAAGGGTTACATATAAAGATTCAGAGGGCTGTAGGGATGTCACATAACCTTCTTCCGATCTTCTCTTTTTTACTCATTGTTAGAATAGGATGCAAAAATCAGGACCAAAAAGGAGCAGCAGCAGCAGTGGAACAAGAGTCACAGATATTTAAAACCAATGAAAATACCACAGTAAGGTTACCCAAATGATAGTGTTGCTTTCTCCTCGGACATTTCCACCTTCCCTTTCAGTGACAACTCATGAGGAGCCCAAGAACAGACTATGAAGGAAGCTGTCTTTATTTATACACTCCCTCCCCCTCCCCCCCAAAAAACCCCCCAAAACCCCCAAAACAACCTTACAGTATGATTAGGTAGAAAATCTTTTTGATGATTATTGTCCAGTTTGTACTACTGCCAAAAGAAAAGGGACCCAAATTAATGACTCCATTGATTATTTTTTACCTCTGAGAATCTCACTTTTTTTTCCTTCAATAAGGCAAAAAGAAATTATGATATTTTGAGAGAATTTATTTAATGGAGTTTAAGAATCCAGGTTTTGGAAATTTGGCAGAGCACGTTTAACATGCCATTTTACAAGTTTGGCTGTCTGGAGAGCTTGAGTGCCAAGGGCTTTGCTGCATCTTATTTTTGGAGAGAAATGTACCAGCTTTAGAGCCATTGGAACTCATCCCCACTAGTAAAACACTAATTTGGGGTGAAGGTGAGCGAGTGTGCTTGGACATTACTCTCATTAGAATTGGCTCAAAGAGGGAATAGCATATGTGTTCAGTTGATTATAGGAATCGCTCTTAACTTATACCAAAGTAGGACAGAAAGGGATGAGAGAAAGGGGGACTGCGCTAATAGAAAGGAGAGCAAATTGGGGGAGGTGACAGTCAGAGGCTTGAGAGAACCAGCTAGAGCTTGTACTTCCCTTGTATCATTGTTAAGAACCCAAGGTTACATCTATACTACAAGGAAGCATTGTGGTAAGACTTCAGTGGAGGAGATGCAATACTCATGGCAGTATAAGAGTGTGACAGGATTATAAAGCATTATGAAAACACATCCACTTGGGGAGGATCAGAGATCATATTTCTATGGCATTTGAGCCAAGTGTCTGAAATATGAGAGCATGCCAATGGAAGGAGAAGGTTCATAGATCCAGGACTGGAAGGGACCTTGAAATGTCATCTTACCCATCTGTCTTATTTTATATATGAGAAAACTGAGGCTCAGAGAGGTCAAATAATTTGTCCAAGATCACATAGATTCATTCACTCATTGTTGTCTTTCATACTGGAAGAGGACCAAAAAGACATTACGATGTTGAGGGTCAATGTACAGTGTTTCTGACTGTGGCCGATCAGACAATATGAGATTGGAAGGCTCTACCGCAAATCAGGTATGAACAGTCTGCATGAGCATCAGAGATGGAATTTGAATCCAGGAACAAGGATCAAGCCAATTTGGCTGGAATATAAAGTAGGAGAGAGATAAAGTTGGAAAAGCAGGGTGGCTTCCAACCATGGAAAACCTATAGTATCCTGTGAAGGCATTTTGACTTATTTAGTAGCCAATGGGAAAACATTGAAAGGTTTTGGCCATCAAGTGATTAGGCCTGTATATTCACCATTTAGAGAGTGATTTTCTGCTTGCTACAAATACAAGATCACGACTGCTACACTCAAAGCTTTATTTCTTCAATAGGTCGGGAGAGGAAAGGGAGGCCTCTAGCAAGCTAATATTTATTCTAGGATCAAAACTTGGATAATGCTTTTTCTGATTACATGTCATTTTGTATCATTTCCTTGGTATTTTTCATCAAAGGCTGTTACTGTGTCATATAAGCTCTGTATTCATTAAATACTAATAAACAGTTGTGATGCTTTTTAAAGTTATGTTGGAATGTTTACATGGCCCAGCCAAATCTGACTGCCAGAACTTTCCTACGCACTGCTAAACTGGACACGTCATATTGCCCTTGAACACTCCCTTTCCCAAGTCCCCTGGAGCCTATTTCCAAGAGCCTTCAGCCACAGTTTGCACAAAGAAAAGCTAGATATAGCATTAGGATCCTTGCTTACCAAGGTAGATGATAGAAAGAAAGGAACTTTGGACTTCGCAAAGTGAAAGTTTGTAGAATTTTTAACGAGTGAAAAATGAAGGATATATTCTGTTTGTGAAGTTTGCTTTCCACCCCACCCTTGGACAGATTCCTAGATCATGCATGAGGAAAATCAGAACACACGGAAAGCCAGTAGAGTTCCTGTCTCACACAGAGGCCCGCATATGCTAATTTTGCTGAGTTCAGGGTTGGAGGAGAAGGAAAAACTAAGTAATCTGTACTATATCTGTGTTCCCAGCAAGCTGCTATCTATCATAGCATCACTCCAAGTTAATTAGGTTTATTCAAGTCAATTCAATCACCGTTTGTTAAGCGATTTGTCTATCATTTACTAGTTAGGCCTGGGGAAAGGGATATGTATAGGAAAAGGGACTAATCCTGAGATTTTATTAGTACAGGGAATTCCTTGGTGAGGAAACTTCTACTAAGGCAAGTTGGTACCTTCTCTGCAATTTACAGGCTTAGAAAGTTCCCTAGGGCACTAAGAGGTAAAATCACTTGCCTAGGATCACATAGTTAATATCAGTCAAAGTTGGAACTAATCTTCTTGGAGCTGAGGCCAGTTCTCTATCCATAACTTTATGCAACCTTGCTGGGGATTCAAAGACAAAAATATAGAAATCCTTGCACTCAACATGCTAACATCTTCCTCATACTCCAAGACTCAGCTCACATATACACAGAAGTCAATATAAATCAAGTATATATATATATATATATATATATGTGTGTGTGTGTGTGTGTGTGTGTGTGTGTGTGTTATATATATATATATATATATGTGTGTGTGTGTGTGTGTGTGTGTGTGTGTTATATAATATATAATTTTCTGCTTACAAAATAATTGTATTGGTAAAATATGCATATTAAATAAAATTCAGCCTGTAATATAAGGGAATACCTCTGAAATATGACCCCAAAAGAGTATTTTACTTTTTTTACAAGTGTCAAAATATTTCTTTCTCAAATCACATATAAAGAACCAATATGCACACAGAACTGAAAACAGCCTTCTAAACACTAGTATTCACAAAATCTGGATTGCCTCATTCCGATCAATTGTATATAATGTATGTGTGTGCGTGTGTGTGTGTGTGAGTTAAGTAGACTCATGGGTGGAGAGAGAGAGAGAGAAAGCTCAATCAAGATCAAATAATATTAGTGAGAGTGGCAGTATGGGAAACCATAACAACTTATGATTTTGATCAGCTGCTTGGCCATGTCACTCTTCTTCATACCTACATTTTCTTATGACTATGGTATTCTAAATTCTTCCTGCCCTTCCCAACTGTCTTTTGAGCCTTGGAACAATTTGATACAAGGTATGGAGAAACCTCCCTCTGCTTCACACTCCTCCATTCCTTTTCACAAGTTGGATATTACTTCCTCTAGGAAGCCTTCCTGGATTCAGGAATTCAGCCAATTTTCTAACCTACCAGAATAATTTCTGATTTATTCACCCTGTAGACTCACAATTCTATGATCATATTTTTGATGATGTCATATGTAATTGTCTTAGTTTCCTGCTTAGATAATAAGCTATTTCACCACAATCTAGTGATCTTCCTAACTCACTGCTCTATTCATCTTACTCCTCTATGCAAAAGCCTTCAGTAGTTGACATTACCCAGTGAAAAAAAAATTCCTATTTCCAGCATTCAAGACCTTTCATTGTCTCACCCCAACCTACTTTTTCTAAGCTCTTTACACACTACTGTCCTTTATAGACACTACATTGCTGCTAAACTAGACTCTTCACCACCTCCATTTTTCACAATATTCTCTGGTGGTTCTTTAATGACAAAGTCCATTATGTGTGGAACAGACTCTTCCCCTCAGCCGTATTTTGTTTTTGTTTTTTTTTTTCGGTGAAGTGTCTTTTTCTCCTTTAATCTCAACTCTATTGTCACCTTCTTAAGGAATCCTATGAAAATCCCAAGATTTACACCAGGATTGGAAGTCTCACAACCTTCATGCTATGTGAAGAGGTCTCAGCTGCTAGCATTCACAGGGAAGCCTAGCTGGGGTTTTTGTTGAGTCTTTAAAACTAGAATTATTTCCAGATAATTTAAAAATTTTAAAATGTATTTTCATTAATAGATTTATACAAATAAACTCATAAATTCAATAAAAATAGTTGGCACTTTGGGGTAGTTTATACCCACTCTTTGGTCCACAGGAACACCACAAATTAAAATGCTGCTTCATTTCAAGGCAGGTCTTAGACATTATTCAGTAATAATTTACTTTGGGAGTGATGGAGGAGGTTTGACATTAAGGGAAAAAAAACATTTTGTAAATCTTATATTTTACTCGAGGACTTTACTTGAAACTATTACTGAGAAGGCTTAGCAACCAATTTATAAACCCTTACAAATCAGTGGTGCACTCTATGGCCCATATTGCGTACTAATTCTAAACAACCCTGTTTGTCCCAGAATAGAAGGTCGATTTCAGAGCTTTCAAGATGTAGTTAATTCTGCCCAGGACAATATGGGAGCAATGATGACTAATGGACTATATTCTTAAGACCACAGGAGAATAATTGCTGATGAAAAAGCCAGAAATTACAAAAAAAAATGCAATTATCCTAAAATAAAATAAGCTGGCAAGGCTGAGTACTGCAGAGTTGGATTACAACTCCATGCCAGAGCAACAGATGAAAGCATTAGCCCCCTCCCCTCCATGTTCTCCAGAATTCCATATACACATATAGCACATACATTCATACATATATGCATATATATGCATATATATGTACCACAGTTATATATAAATAACATGAATTGGTGATATGCAACACCATATAAATGTACATGCATATGCATGTGTCTATTACAATAAAAAAGATGAAAAAATACAAATCCACTTAAGAGTTCTGTAAAACCCTTTGAATCAGTCATTTGAACAAAAAGGTATCTGAATTCAAAGTTTTGAGACTACAAAATGAAACAAGGGTAGTGTAGAAATTTGTGAGTATGTTTCAAAAAAAAAATAGGACCCTAGAAGAGGTGATATACTTATCCAACCTTTAAGTTTGCATAGACTGTTTTCAGCAACAGATTTTAGTGGGAGAAATAGGATCAGAGATTTAGAGTTGGAAGAGGCCTTATCTGTCATCTGTTCCAATCCTCTCATTTTTATGAACAAGGTATTGAGGCCTAGAGAGGCAAAGCGACTTGCCTCAGGTAATAAGAAACAGAGTTTGGATTTGAATCAGATCTTATGATTCAAAATTCATCACCTTTCCAATGGTGGTCCATGGTTGTTCATATGTAGAACAGGAATGTCTTTTACTCCCCTATCCATCAACAGGAATGAAATAATATAAGAAGGGACACAAAGACCATCAGGCAGATGGCTCATTTTGCCTAGAATTTTGTGTCTGATGGAGGTGCAAAAGATAATTTATGAGAGAGTATGGTGATCCATCTTGACAGCAACCTCAAAAATATCAATCGACCAATACTCATTACCTTCCTTATTTAACACTTTCCAGTATATCAGGTCCTTCGATTCCAAATACAATGCTCTTTCTACTGAACACATAAATAAATGGTGATAATAGTAACATTTACATAGTGCTCCCTATGTGCCAGGTACTACATATAGTAAGTGTTTTACAATTATTATCTCACTTGATTCTCACAATCATCCAGGGAGGTAGGTGCTGTTATTATCCCCATTTTACAGATGAGAAAACTGAGGCAAATAGAATTTAAAGTGACTTGTTTAGGGATACACAGCCTCTTCTGGATCACTGCCTTATTGTTGCAGAGGGAGTTGCATTGTTTAATAAGACTATGAGCTATGCTGTGCAGGCTCCAAGACAAATTTAAATGTAAAGTTCTGAGAAAAAGTGATCCCCTGGAGAAGGAAGGAGCAAACCACGACAGCATTTTTGCCAATAAAACACGTGGACAGTATTAAAATGATAAAAGAGAGGACACTGGAAGATGAGCCCTTCGTGCCAGAAAGTGTCCCACTACTGGGCCAAAGTGGAGGATAGCTATAAGTAGCTCCAGTATTAATGAAGTGGCTGGGCCAAAGCCGAAAGGAAGCTCAGCTGCAGATAGGGCTGGTGAAGAAAGGAAAGTCTGGTGCTGTCAAGATCAATATTTCACAGGAATGTAAAAATCTATTAACCAAGTTAAACTAGCTGTAACCAACCAGGAGACAGAAAGATTAAACTGATACATTGGGTCAGTGAACTTAAAATGAATGGGAATAGATGAATTCAATTTCAAGTGATTATTAAATATACTCCTATGGGCAAGAGTCCCTTACAAGAAATGGAGGAGCTTTCATAGTAAAAAAGAAAAAAAAGGTAAAAAAAGCGGTATTGGGGTATAATCTCAAAAAATGACAGGATAATATGTGTTTAAATCCAAGCCAAACCATTCAATGTTGCAGTAATACAAGTCTAACTGATGCTGAAGAGGTCAAAGTTGATCAGTCCTATGAAAACCTAGAATATCTTTTAGAAATAACACCAAAAAAAAAATAAATTAAGTCACATTCATCATCATCACATTTGCTAAAGTAGGAAATCAGATAATTGGAATAACAAGCAACTTTGGCCTTGGAGTACAAAATTAAGGAGGGCAAAGACTGATAGTTTTGTCATTATAGACACTGTTTTTCTTTTTTTTCCTTTTTTAAAAAAATATAAATTTATTTATTTTTAGTTTTCAACATTCACTTCCACAAGTTTTTGAGTTCCAAATTTTTGCCCCATATCACCCTTCCTTCCACCCCAAGATGGCATGCACTCTGAATATCCCTTCCCCTAGTCTTTCCTCTCTTCTATCTCTCCCCCCTTCTCTTATCCCCTTCCCCTTCTATTTTCCTGTAGGGCAGGATAGACTTCTATATCCTATCTCCTATATTTCTCATTTCCCAATAGCATGTGAAAACATTTTTTTACAATATGTTTTTAAAACTTGAGGTTTCCTCCCTCCCCATCCACCCTCATTGAAAAGGTAAACAACTCAATATAGGTTATACATGTGCAGTTATGCAAAACACTTCCATAGCAGACATGTTGTGAAAAACTAACTCTATTTCCCTTAATCCTATCCTTCCCTCCCATTTGTTCTATTCTTTCTTTTGACCCTGTCCCTCCTCAGAAGTATTTGCTTCTGATTACCCAATCTACCCTCCTTTCTATCATCCCCCTGCTCTCTTGTCCCCTTTCCCCCCTATTTTCCTGTAGGGTAAGACAGATTTCCATGCCCAACTGAATGTGTATGTTATTCCCTCCTTAAGCCAAATCCTATGAGAATAAGATTCACTCATTCCCTCTCACCTTCCCCTGCTTCCCCTCCATGGTAAGAGCCTTTTTTTTGTGAGATAATTTACCCCATTCCACCTCTCCCTTTCTTTTTCTTTTAGTATCATCCTCTCTCATCCCTTAATTTTATTCTCCAGATATGACCCCTTAATCTTCAACTCACCCTGTGCCCTGTATCTAATTATCTATCTATCTATCTATCTATCTATCTATCTATCTATCTATCTATCCATACATACATGAAATTTTTTTCCTCCAACTACCCTAATACTGTCAAAGGTTTCATGAGTTACAAATATCATCTTTCCATGCAGGAATGTAAACAGTTCAGCCTTAATAAGTCTCTTACGATTTCTCTTTCATGTTTACGTCTTCATGTTCCACTTGAGTCCTGTATTTGAAAGTCAAAATTTCTATTCAGCTCTGGTCTTTTCATCAAGAATGCTTGAAAGTCCTCTATTTCACTGAATGACCACTTTTTCCTCTGAAGAATTATACTCAGTTTTGCTGGGTAGGTGATTCTTGGTTGTAATCCTATCTCCTTTACCCTCCACAATATTATATTCCACGCCCTGTGGTCCTTTAATGTAGAAGCTGCTAAATCTTGTGTTGTCCTGATTATGTTTCCACAGTACTTGAATTGTTTCCTTCTGGTAGTGTGTAATATTTTCTTGACCTGGGAACTCTGGAACTTGGCTATAATATTCCTAGGAGTTTTCCTCTGCGGATCTCTTTCAGGAGGAGATCTATGGATTCTTTCAATTTCTATTTTGCCCTTTGGTTCTAATATATCAGGGCAGTTTTCCTTGATGATTTCTTGAAAGATGATGGCTAGGTGACACTGTTTTTCAACAACCCAAAAGGCAACTCTACACATGGATATCACAAGATGGTCAAGACTGAAATCTTATTGATTACATATATTTGCAGCGAAAGGTAGAGAAACTCTCAGTCAGTTAAAATAAGACTGAGTGTAGCTCAGATCATGAGCTTCTTATTGCAAAATTCAGACTTAAATTGAAGCAAGTAGAGAAATCACCAGACTCTGTAGATATGATCTAAATATCATCCCTTATGGATATGAAGTAGAAGTAATGACTAGATTTAAGGGCTTAGATCTAATAGATAGAGGGCATGAAGAACTACGGACAGAGGTTCACAATATTGTAGAAAAGGCAGTAACAAAAAAAAATTCCAAAGAAAAAGAAAAGCAAGAAAGCAAAATGGCTGTCTTATGAGGCTTTAAAAATAGTTGAGGAAAGAAGGAAAGCAAAAAGGAGAACAGGAGAGATTCACCCAACTGAATGCAGAATTCCAGAGAATAACAAGGAAAGATAAGAAGGTTTTCTTATGTAAAGAAATAGAAAAACAACAAAATGGAATGGGAAGGACCAGAGATCTCTTCAAGAAAATCAGAGATCTTGAGGGGCAGAGCCAAGATGGCGGCGTGAAAGCAGTGACTTGCTTGAGCTCTCCTCCAAACTCCTCCAAATATCCATTAAAAATGGCTCTAAACAAATTATAAAGCAGCAGAACCAACAAAAAGACAGAGTAAAACAATTTTCCAGCCCAAGACAGCCTGGATGGTTGATCAAGAAGGCATGTTGCATCGGGTGGGGAGAGAAGTGCAGTTCAGCATGGGCACATAGGCCACAGCGAACCTGGACCAGGCCTCAGAGGAATGAATCACAGGCAGCTGTGGCATTTTCCTGACTCCTCAATCCCTGAATGCCAAAGACAACTTAGAAGGTCGGTGGGAGAAGTCTGTTTTTGTGGTGCTGAGAGAGGAGCTAGGTCAGAGTCAGCTCCACAGCATGGAGCACAGAGCACGGGTGCTGGGGGAGGTGGCTGCATTCTGACCTTCTGGCCCACAGACTGAGGTGGAATCAAGTGGCTGATCAGAAGGGGACTGCAGGGATCTCTTTGCTGGTGCTGAGGCAGGAATCTCTTGCTTTACCCATGCTTGGATCTGGGTCACAGTTCTGGGTGGTGGTCCTGGGGTGAGGAGGAGCACTGGCACGGTGCAACTTGTAGTGGCGGTGGTGAGGAAAACTTCCTCACAGTTCCAAGAGAGAAAATAAAGCTTGTGACCGGTCACTCAAAGACCAGAGCACAGGCCAGGGAAAAGAGTAAACACCTTGACCCTTATCATACCACCTTAGAAGAACTGAAAATTTACAGGTCCCTAGAAGTATCTCTGAAAACAGCTATACAAACCCCTGAAGCTTGGGACAGTACATTCTCCACATTGGAAGCAGACTCTTACCTTAACAAAGAGTTTAAAACTCAAGTAGTTGGCTGGGATCATGAGCAAACCTTGCAAAAAGAGTCAGACTATATTATTTTACTTTGGTGACAAAGAAGATCAAAACATACAACCAGAAGACAACAAAGTCAAAGCTCCCACATCCAAAGCCTCCAAGAAAAATATGAATCCATTCCAGGCCTTGGAAGAGCTCAAAAGGGATTTTGAGAAGCAAGTAAGAGAAGTAGAGGAAAAACTGGGAAGAGAAATGAAAGTGATGCAAGAAAATCATGAAAAACAAGTCAACAGCTTGCTAAAGGAGACCCAAAAAAATACTGAAGAAAATAACACCTTAAAAAATAGCCTAACCCAAATGGCAAAAGAGGTCCAAAAAGCCAATGAGGAGAAAATGCCCTAAAAAGAAAAATTGGCCAAATGGAAAAGGAAGTCCAAAAATTACTGAAGAAAATATTTCCTTAAAAATTAGAATAGAGCAATTGGAAGATAGTGACTTTATGAGAAATCAAGACACAGTAGAACAAATCCAAAAGAATGAAAAATTAGAAAACAATGTGAAATATCTCATTGGAAAAACAACTGACCTGGAAAATAGATCCAGGAGAGAGAATTTAAAAATTATTGGACTATCTGAAAGCCATGATCAAAAAAAGAGCCTAGACATCATCTTTCAAGAAATTATCAAGGAAAACTGCCCTGATATTTTAGAACCAGAGGGCAAAATAGAAATTGAAAGAATCCAAAGATCTCCTCCTGAAAGAGATCCCCAAAGGAAAACTCCTAGGAATATTGTAGCCAAATTCCAGAGTTCCCAGGTCAAGGAGAAAATATTGCAAGCAGCCAGAAAGAAACAATTCAAGTATGGTGGAAACACAATCAGGATAACACAAGATTTAGCAGCTTCTACATTAAGGGACCAGAGGGCATGGAATATAATATTGTGGAGGTTAAAGGAGATAGGGATTACAACCAAGAATCACCTACCCAGCAAAACTGAGTATAATCCTTCAGGGGAAAAAATGTTCATTCAGTGAAATAGAGGACTTTCAAGCATTCTTGATGAAAAGACCAGAGCTGAATAGAAAATTTGACTTTCAAATACAAGACTCAAGTGGAACATGAAGAGGTAAACAGGAAAGAGAAATCATAAGAGACTTATTAAGGCTGAACTGTTTACATTCCTGCATGGAAAGATGATATTTATAACTCATGAGACCTTTGTCAGTATTAGGGTAGTGGGAGGGGAAAAAATTATATGTATGTATGGATAGATAGATAGATAGATAGATAGATAGATAGATAGAGGGCACAGGGTGAGTTGAAGATGAAGGGGTCATATCTGGAGAATAAAATTAAGGGTGAGAGAGGATTATACTAAGAAGAAAGGGAGAGGTAGAATGGGGTACATTATCTCACACAAAACGGAAAAGAAAAGGTTCTTACAGTGGAGGGGAAACAGGGGAAGGTGAGAGGAAATGAGGGAATCTTATTCTCATAGGATTTGGCTTAAGGAGGGAATAACATACACACTCAATTGGGTATGGAAATCTGTCTTACCCTACAGGAAAATAGGAGAGGAAGGGGAGAAGAGAGCAGGGGGGTGATAGAGAGAAGGGCAGATTGGGAAAGGGGTAATCAGAAGGAAGTACTTCTGAGGAGGGACAGGGTCAAAAGAAAGAATAGAATAAATGGGGGGCAGGATAGGATTAAGGGAAATAGAGTTAGTTTTTCACAACATGTCTACTATGGAAGTGTTTTACATAACTGCACATGTATGGCCTGTATTGAGTTGCTTACCTTTTCAATGAGGGTGGGTGGGGTGGGAGGAAGGGAGAAAATTTGGAACCCAAAGTTTTCAAAACACGTTTAAAAAAATGTTTCCACATGCAGCTGGGAAATAAGAAATACAGGAAATGAGGTCCAGAAATATATCCTTCCTTACAGGAAAATAGAAGGGGGAGGGGATAAGAGAAAGGGTGGGGAGAGAGATAGAAGGGACGGCAGACTAGGGGAAGGGGTATTCAGAATGCATACCATCTTGGGGGGGAGGGGCAAGATGGGGTGAAAATTTGGAATTCAAAATCTTGTGGAAGTAAATGTTGAAAAGTAAAAAGAAATAAATTTTTATAAAAAAAGAAAATTAGAGGTATCAAGGGAATGTTTCATGCAAAAATGAGCATGATAAAGAAGTAGAAGAGATTAAGAAGAGGTGGCTAGAATGTACAGAAGAACAATACAAGAAAGATCTTAACCCGACTGCTGAACATGGTGGTGTGGTTACTCATCTGCTAACATTCTGGAGAATGATTCTCCTTTAGTTCCTTATTTTAACTCTTTGTGGATTGTTCTATTTAAAGTATTCTTATTGCAAACAACATGGTATTGGATTCTGGTTTTTTTAATCCATTCTATTGTTCTCTTTCATTTTATGGGTGAGTTCATCCCATTCACATTTATTATTGCTTATTTGCCCCATCTTATTCTTTTATATTTATCCTTCTCTTTTGTACCCTGTACTCTCTTCAAGAGTCTGTTTTACTTCTGATCGCTGCCTTCTTTAATTTATATGTACACGTGTGTGTGTGTATACGCATATATATATATATATATACACACACACACACACACACACACATATACTTCCTTTCTTGAATCAATTCAGATGAGAGTGAGGTTCAAGTGCTACAATCTGTTCCCCTTCATTCTCCATTCCATTTTATAATCTCTTTGTTGTGTAACCCATTCTTCTTCTCCCTTCTTTCCTCTTCCATTGCATCCCTATTTTTCATCCTTTCATTTTTCTTTTGAAATTATTCCCAACAGATGAGAGTCATACTCATACCTTCTGTCTAAGTAGACTCCTTCTAATAGCCCTACTGATGATAAAACTCTAAGAAGTTACTTGAATCTTCTATGTAAACTGTGTAACCTTATTTAGTCCCTTATGATTTCTCACTCATGTTACCTTTTTTTTTCTTCTGGTATTTATTTAGTATTTTATTTTTCTCTAGTTACCTGTAAAAACAATTTTTTTCCTATTAAACATATTTTCATATTAGTGATGTTTCAAGTAAGAATTAGAACCAATAGGAGGAACCACTAGAAAGAGGAAACAAAACACAGCAGAAGAAAAAGAATAGCAAATAGTATACTTTGATATACATTCAAAGTCTATAGTTCTTTGTTTGGATAGCATTATCCATCATGAGGTCTTTGGAGATGCCTTAGATCCTTGTTTTGCTGAAAAGGGTTAAGTCTATCAATATTAGTCATCACACAACTGGGCTGTTATTATGTACAACGTTCTCCTGGTTCTGCTCACTTCACTCAGCATCAGACCGTACAAGACTTTCCAGGAAAAACAATTTTTAACATTTGTTTTTAAAACTTTGAGTTCCACAATTAATTCCAATACTATATAGACTATTTGGGAAAATAGGTGAAGAAGGAGTCTTACCAAATTCTTTCTATGATACAAACATGGTGCTGATACCTAAACCAAGAAGAGTCAACACAGAGAAAGAAAATTATAGACCAATTTCTCTAATGGATATAGATACAAAAATTTTAAACAAAATACTAGCAAGTAGATTACAGCAACTTATCACAAGAATAATACACTATGACCAGGTAGGATTTATACCAGGAATGCAGGGTTGGTTCAATATTAGGAAAGCCATCAGCATCATTGAGCATATCAACACCAAAACCAACAGAAACCACATGATCATCTCAATAGATGCAGAGAAAGCTTTTGACAAAATACAATACCCATTCCTATTGAAAACTCTAGAAAACATAGGTATAAATGGAATCTTTCCTAAAATAATAAATAGCATATATTTAAAACCTTCAACAAGCTTTATATGTAATGGGGACAGGCTAGAAGCATTTCCAATAAGATCGGGGGTGAAACAAGGATGTCCGTTATCACCACTGTTATTCAATATTGTACTGGAAACCTTAGCTTTAGCAATAAGAGAAGAAAAAGAAATTGAAGGTTTTAGAATAAGCAAAGAAGAAACAAAGCTATGACTCTTTGCAGACGACATGGTGATATGCTTAGACAATCCTAGAGAATCAAGTAAAAAACTACTTGAAATAATAAACAACTTTAGCAAAATTGCAGGCTATAAAATAAACCTACATAAACCATCAGCATTTCTGTATATTACCAACAAAGCCCAACAGCAAGAGGTAGAAAGAGAAATTCCATTTAAACTTACTGTAGACATTATAAAATATTTAAGAGTCTATCTCCTGAAACAAACCCAGGAACTCTACAAACACAATTACAAAACACTTTTCACACAAATAAAATCTGACCTAAATAATTGGAAAAACATCACTTGCTCATGGGTAGGCCGAGCTAATATAATAAAAATGACAATCCTACCTAAGCTAATTTACTTATTCAGTGCCATGCCAATCAAAATACAAAGAAATTATTTTATAGAGTTAGAAAAAAATAATAACAATCAACGGTTGAGGGGAGGAAGTGGAAGAAGGGAGAGAATTTGGAACTCAAAATTAAAAAAAACTTTTTAGGAACACATCTATGATATCATTCTTTTTTTTGGACAGACATTGTGTCATCTGAAGTTACTTACTCTATTAAGCATGAAGGGAAACATATTCTGCAGTTCATATCACATAGAGAAATATCAAGAGCGTGTCTGACTCTTCTTGACCCCATTTGGGGTTTTCTTGGCAGAGATAATGGAGTACTTTGCATTTCCTTCTCCAGTTCATTTTTATAGATGAGTAACTGAGACAAACAGGGTTAAGTGACTTGCCCAGGGTCACACAGCTGTGTCTGAGGCTGGATTTGAGCTCTGGTCTCCCTCACTCCGGGCCTGGCACTCTATCCATTGTGCCACCTAGCTGCCCTTATGCAAGAAATAGGAGAAGACTGATATAAACTGATATAGAACAGAGTCAGGAGAACTATATATAAAGATGATAATAATGTAAATAAAAACAACACTGAAAAGTAGCAAAACGAAGATGAATTTCAGTGATTAATACTGGTTCCACAGATTAGATGATGAAACACACTCTTTTTTCTTGGCAGAGAGATGGAATTCCATATACAGGTACTGAGTGTCATATGCACTGTCAGATATGATTTCCCTGCTGATTGATTTTACTTGACTGGTTTTCTTTGTCAGAAGGGTGGGTTTTCTGGAAAGGCTTATATGAATTGATGCTGAGTGAAGTGAGCAGAACCAGGAACACATTGTACACAGTATCAGCAACATTGTGTGATGATCAGCTATGATAGACTTGGCTCTTCTCAGCAATATAATGATCCAAGACAATTCCCAAAGACTCACCATGGAAAACGCGATCCACCTCCAGAGAAAGAACTGATGGAGTCTGAATGAAGATCGAAGCGTAGTATTTTCACTTTCTTTGTTTTTTCTTAGTTTTTTTCCTTTTGTTCTGTTTCTTCTTTTGCAACATGACTAATATGGAAATATGTTTTACATGACTGCACATATATAACTTAAATCAAATTGGTTACTATCTTAGGGGGGAGAATAGGAGGGAGAAAAATTCAGAACTCAAAATCTTATAAAAATGAATGTTAAAAATTGTCTTTACATGTAATTGAAAAAAAATAAAATACCATTAAAAAATCCCCAAAAATTTGAGTTCCAAATTCTCTGCTTTCCTCCCTCCCCCCTTCTCCCCCACCCCATTGAGAAGGCAAGCAATTTGATATAGATTATACATGTTTAGTCATGCAAAACATATACATAATAGTCATGTTATGAAAATAAGCTTAGACCAAAAAAAGTTCAAGAAAAATAAAGTAAAAAACAATGCATCCTTCAATCTTTATTTAAATACCATAAGTGCTTTCTTTGGGGATAGACGGCATTTTTCATCATAAGTCCTTCAGAGTTGTCTTGGATCGTTGTATTGCTGAGAATAGTTAAGTCATTCAGAGCTTATCATCTCACAATATTGCTGTTACTTTGTACATAGTACATTTCATTTTGCATCAACCCATGCAAGTCTTACCAGGTATTTTTGAGAGCATCCTGCTCATCATTTCGTGCAGTACAATAGTATTCCATCATGATCACACACCACAGCTTCTTCAGCCATTCCTCTATTGACAGGAATGCCCTCAATTTTTAATTCTTTATCCCAAGAAAAGAGCTGCTATCAATATTTTTGTACATATAGGTCCTTTTCCTTTTTTTTTTTTTTAACTCTTTTGGGAAACAGACCTAGTAGTGCTAGGTGTAAGGGTTTGCATGGTTTTATAGCCCTTTGGGCATAGTTCAAAATTGCTCTCCAGAATGGTTGAATCAGCTCACAGCTCCACCAACAGTGCATTAATGTCTCATTTTTCCCTAATCCCCTCCAATATTTGTCCTATTAGACAATCTAATAGGCATGAGGTAGTAGCTTAGAACTGTTTTAATTTGCTCAATTTAGTTTGCTTCAATCAATATTGAATTAAAATATTTTTTCATTTGACTATAGATAATTTTGATTATTTCATTTGAAAGCTGAATATATCTTTTGATCATTTACCAATTGGAGAATGACTGTTATTTTTATGAATTTGACTCAGTTCTCTATATGTTTGAGAAATGAGGCCTTTATCAGACAAACTTGCTTCAAAATTCTTTTCACAGTTACGATTGCTACCTGTATTTCCCTCTATCCTATCCCCCCTCCTGTTTATTTTATTTTCCCTCTCCTTTTACCCCATCCCTCCTCAAAAGTGTTTTTCTTCTGACTACCCTATCCCCCAGTCTGTCTTCCCTTCTATCACCATCCCCCCCTTTCTCTTATCCCCTTCGCTTCCTACTTTCCTGTAGGGTAAGATAGATTTCTATACCCAATTGCCTCTTTGAGTGAATTCTTTTTTTTTTTCCTGAAGAAGGATAATTATATTTTATTTTTAAAAATTAATTAATTAATTTTTAGTTTTCAACATTTGCTTTTATAAGATTTTGAGCTCTAAATTTCCACCCTTTCCCTCCACTCCTCTCTCCTCTTGCTCTTCTAATTTAGTTGCTTCATTGTCTATGGAAGTACTTCTTAAATTGCGGGTCATGACCCCATATAGGGTCAGGAAAAATTTGGCAATAGTAAAAGGTTTCAGAATGTGCACTGACCAAAAATTAAAAATTAAATGCATAATGAATTTGAGGTGTTTTTGGCATTGTTTGCCAGCATGGAGCAACTTCACTGCAGCCTTGGTTCCAAAAAGAAGGCATGTGCATCTTGCACTATACTTGCTGTCAGGCCACACAACACCAATAAATCCTGCAGAAAGGCAAAAAGAGGTCTTGAGTGGAAAAAGTTTAAGAATCCCTGGTCTAGCAAGATAGAGTTTCCTTCCTTATCTATTTTCATTAGGTCTATTTTTGCTTTTACTTTGTCTGAGATCAGGATTGCCACCCCCTGCTTTTTTAACTTCAGCTGAAGCATAATAGATTCTGCTCCAACCTCTCACTTTTACTCTCTGTGTATGTCTGTCTGCTTCAAGTGTGTTTCTTGTAAACAACATATTGTAGGGTTCTGGTTTTTTATCCACTCTGCTATCCACTTCCATTTAAGGGAGAGTTTATCCCATTTACATCATAGTTATGATTACTACCTGTGTGTTTCCCTCCATCCTATTCTTCCTCCAGTTTGTCCTCTCTCTCCTTTTACCCTTTCCTACCTCACCAGTGTTTTGCTTCTATCTACCACCTCTCCTGATCTGCCCTTCCTTCTCCCTCCCCCACCCCCCTTTATTTAATCTCTTCCTGTCCTCCTTCCCTGTTGGGTAAGATGTATTTCTATGTTCAACTGGTTGTGCGTAATATTCCCTCTTTGAGCCAATATTGATGACAGTAGGTTTCAAGTGATGCCCATTTCCCACCCTCTCATCTTCTTCTCCACTGTAAAAGGTCTTTCTTGCCTCTTTACATGAGATAATTATCCAGCTTTGCCTCCCCCCTTCTTTCTGTACCCATTGTACTCCTCTTTTTCATGCCTTAATTTTTTAAAATTTCATTCCCTCAAATTCATCTTATACCTGTACCCTCTGTCTATGTGTATTGCTTCTATCTGCACTGTTAGTGGTACAATTTTTAAGAGTTACAAGTATCATCTTCCCATGTAGGGATGTAAATACTTCAGCTCCATTGAATCTCTTATGTATTCTTTTCCCTTCTCTTGGATCTTGATATTGGAGGTCAAATTTTTAGTTCAGTTCTGGATTTCTCCTTATGAAAGCTTGAAATCCTTCTATTTTGTTGAATGACCATTTCTCCCCTTGATGTATTATGCTTGATTTTGCTAGGTAAGTGATTCTTGGTTGTAGTCCTAGCTCCTTTGCCCTCCAGAATATCATGTTCTATGACCTCTGACCCTTTGATATTGTAGCTGCCAAATCCTGTATGATCCTGCTTGTGACTTACTGATATTTGTACTGTTTCTTTCTGGCCATTTGTAGTATTTTTTCCTTGCAATGATAGTTCTGAAATTTGGCTATAAGTTTTCTTGGGGGTTTTATTTTGGGATCAGTGGATTTTTTTCAATGCTTATTTTGCCCCCTGGTTCCAGGACATCATGGCAGTTTTCCTTGATAATTTCCTGAAAGGTACTATCCAGTTCCTCCTTTTGATTATGGCTTTCAGATAATCCAGTGATTCTGGGATTGTGTCTCCTGGATCTATTTTCCAGGTTAGTTGTTTTCCCCGTGAGTTTTTTACATTTTCTTCCATTTTGTTCATTCTTTTGAATTTGTTTGATTGATTCATGACATCTCATAGAG